>NC_134863.1:14037300-14069800 GCF_049852395.1 Peromyscus maniculatus bairdii | reverse complement strand
ATGCCGTGGAAGCCGAATGGCGAACAGCACAGAAATCTAAAACTGAGCACAAGGCTGGTAAGATGAGTGGAGGTGTGGGATAGGTAGAGTGGAAACGTGGGGCTGAAGTGTACACACCCAAGTCACAATGTAGATATTCTCAGGCCAGGAAAGGGGGAATGGAAGGCAGATGCAGAAATATACCAAAGCCTTCCTTCTCTTTACTTGAAACAGTTCATGGCATGTTTGGGGAAAATGAAGCTTATACTGGTGAAAGTTATTCATTTTAAAAGCAGAAATATTGGTGCAAAATGAGAAAAGCAGTATTTGATTTTCAAAGAGACAATGGGCAAGTACCAAGCACTCTATGCCATGAAGTATCAGAAGGAACCTGAGGTAGCATTCTGAAACTTTGATGGAAGAATTCCATACTCAGGAAGATATGGAGAGGAGGTGCTCAGAAAGTTGACTACTAATGCTCTATAGTGATAAAAGCTGTTCACTCAAAATGATCTGGCCAATCAAGACATTGAAAACCGAGAATGGAAAAAATGTTCTGTGAAAGACACAAAGCCACACTGTGTGTGCCTCCTGTAGTCTCAGCACTGGCGAAGTAGAGACCAGCCTGAGCTACAAAGTAAGACTCTGCCTCAAAAAATAATTGAAAGTAAAAATCTGGGCAGTGGTGGCGCCCACCTTTAATCCCAGCTCTCAGGAGGCAGAGGCAGGTGGATCTCTGTGAGTTCAGGGCCAGCCTGATCTACAGAGTGAATTCCAAGATAGCCAGAGTTATACAGAGAAACCCTGTCTTGAAAAACCAAGAAGAAGAAGAAGAAGAGGAGGAGGAGGAGGAGGAGGAGGAGGGGGAGGAGGAGGAGGAGGAGGAGGAGGAGGAGGAGGAGGAAGAAGAAGAAGAAGAAGAAGAAGAAGAAGAAGAAGAAGAAGAAGAAGAAGAAGAAGAAGAAGAAGAAACAACAGGTTCAGCAAAAGAATCTGCCCTCGATAAATAAAGTGGAGTGTCATCCAGGAAGATGACTGAAGTCAACCTCAGGCCTCTGCAGAAACAGGGAAATGTGCATGCACACACACAAGTGCACACGTGTGTAATACAGACACATGCAAACAACGACAACAGACCACAGAGGTGATCATGTGACCTTGTGATCCCAGCTCTGAGAAGTGAAGACAGGCAGAATCCGGGGGCTCACTGGCCATCAAGCCTAATCTTCTGGACAAGCTCCAGAGCCTGTCTCAAAAAGCAAAGGGATGGCATCTAAGAAGTGACACCTAAGGTTGACTTCTGAGCTCCACACACGTACACACAGGTGCACGTGCACCTGCGTACACAAGTGCTCATGCACACGCACAAACACCTGTGTACACAATAAGTAAATGAACAGTGGAACAGCTCAAATATAGAAAAAATGTATAAATGTTATTAATATGCTCATAACAATGCAACTGTGGATTTTATTCTTAATAAAGGAGGCACATAACAATTTAGTTATAATCTAAGACTAAAATCTTGGAATAAGTTCTGCCATTGTGATAAGATGGATGGAACGTACCGTGTACTGTTACTCATATTTGGAACCCTCCACAATTAGTCTCATAGAAGTCAATAACAGAATGAAGTTGGGCCTGGTTGCACAGGTGTATAATTCCAGGTACTTGGGAGGCTGAGGTAGGAGGATGGAATTACAGGCTTGTCTAAATCTGCAGAGTTGGGCTCACAGCCAGCCTGGACAACTTATCAGAGCCTTGTCTCAAATTAGGGAAAAAGCATCAAGAAGCCTGGGCATGTGTTCATACTATAGAATTTGCCTAGCATGTTCGAAGCCCTGAGTTGGGTCACAGAGACCATAAACACTGAAAATAAAATTTGAAAAAAAAAATGTGGTTAGCAGAGAGTAGAAAGGGGCAAGTTGGAGAGAAAGCTGAGGATGGCTGGTCAGTGGGTACCAAGTCACAGATAGGAACCAGTTCTGTCATGGCCCAGTAGGGGACTGCGTAGAGGTCATGTAGAGGACTGTGTACAGGTACTGTGGGAACTATACATAGGCACTGCAGGGTACTGTGTACAGGCACTGCAGGTTACTGTGTACAGGCACTGTAGGGTACTGTGTACAGGCACTGCAGGGTACTGTGTACAGGCACTGTAGGGTACTGTGTACAGGCACTGCAGGGTACTGTGTACAGGCACTGCAGGGTACTGTGTACAGGCACTGCAGGGTACTGTGTACAGGAACTGCAGGGTACTGTGTACAGGCACTGCAGGGTACTGTGTACAAGCATTGTAGGGTACTGTGTACAGGCATTGCAGGGTAGTATTTATAGGCACTGTAGGATAGTGTTTATAGGTACTGCAGGGAACTGTTTATAGGCACTGTAGGGAACTGTTTATAGGCACTGTAGGGAACTGTATACAGGCACTATGGGGAACGGTAGAGGTACTGTAAGAGACTATGGTGGTTTGAAAGAGAATGGCTCCCATAGGCTCATATATGTGCATGCTTGGTCACCAGTTGAAGAACTGTTTGGAAGGATTAGGAGGTGTGGCCTTGTTGGAGAAGATGTGTCACTGGGAGTGGGCTTTGAGGTTTCAAAAGTCCATGCCAGGCCCAGTCTCTCTCTCTCTCTCTCTCTCTCTCTCTCTCTCTCTCTCTCTCTCTCTCTCTCTCTCTCCTTCTCTGCCTGCTGCCTGAGGATCAGTGTGGGGGACCCACCCCCACCTTTTTTCCCTCAGGGTACTCTTGAGGAATGAGGGATAAGAGATTTAGATAGAAGGATAGAGGGGGAAAGGAACAGATAGAAACACAGGATAGCCTCGGGAGGACCTGGATCCTAATCCACTGGCCCCTTCTGTCTTTTCTAAAGTGCTTTTTAAAGGAATGCCAAGACCTCTCCCCAGCATGGCCAAGTGCAGACCCTTCCAAACATCCCTTTATGCAGCTCTGCTGAGCAAAGCAAGCTTAGATCTCACCAGGAAACCTCTGTGGGCTCTCACAGATCAGCAAGTAAAGCTCAGCTACTTCTCCGGCACCATACCTACCTGCAAGCTACCGTTCTTCCTGCCATGATGAAGTGGACTAACCTTCTGAAACTATAAGCAAGGACCCAATTAAATACTTTCTTTTTTATAAGAGTTGCCGTGGTCATGGTGTCTCTTCACAGTAGAACAATGACTAAGACAGAGACTATGTATAGGGACTGTACATAGAGACTGTAAAGGAGTGTATATAGGGATTGTATGTGAGCACTATACGGTACTGTTTATAGGTATTGTGGGGAGCTGTATATCATCTAATAGGCTCTATGTTTTAGAAAGCCGAATGTAAAAGATGTAAAAGAAAGGATTTTGGATATTTTTGCCATAAAGAAATGAGAAATGTTTGAGGAGGTAAATGCTTAAGTCTTATACAATGCACGCGTGTACTGAAATACTACATACTAATATGTATAATCCTTATGTTTTTTATGTCAGTTAAAGCTAATTCTAAAATCCAGGCTACCTAATAAAGGAACTAAATTTCTCATTTTGTAATGTGGAAAGCCATATTTTTTCATTGTTGAGATAGAGATATAGGCATAAATATATTTTAAATAGGAGTAGATCAATATAAAACTAGATATCCTGTGTTTAATCTCAAAATTAGAAGGTAGGGGTGAAATCTTACAGCCAAGATTAAAAACTAAATAAGGAAATGGAAGGGAGACATAAAAATAGAAAGTATAAGAGAAGATGATAGAAATGAGGTCAAACATACACATTATCACGTGAAGTGTGAATGGTTTAATTGTTTCTATTAAAAGACAAAGAGCTATAGTTTGGGGTATACCCCAATTCTAAATACATGATGTTTTACACAGAATGGGACAGAACAGGGAAAGGAGAGAAAAGAACGCAGGTATACCAAGAAAATACATTAAAAAAGAAAGAAAGAAGGATGATATTAATATTAAGCAATGTATAATTTACATGGAAAACCTTAAATGAGGTTAAAATTGTTTATCAGAAATATCACATTCATGAGTATTTTTACAGCATAGCAAGCATTAAAACATATTAAATAATTTGGCCAAACATAGTTGGAAAGGGACGTCTTAACATTCCTATGTCAGTTTTCAACAAATTGAGTGATCAAAAATAAATAATCACATAAAGAATTTTAAGGATCTAGGTAACCTGATAAGATGGATATATATGGGATTTACATTAAAATGAACATTTATATCTATTAAAGTGGTTATGACATGTTAAGATACTTTGCCTCCTCATAGGGAAGAGCAAGCCTTCTGGAAAGCAGAGTCTTCCTGGGAGAGGAAAATAACACTGAATTGCAGTACTCCAGGATGATGTGCTCTTGGGCCTCAGCGTGGGCATGGGCCTTGCACACGTCCTCCCCACTCTTGATTTAGCACACGGAGGGAAGGAGTCCCAACACTCGTTATCTGTCAAGAGCACCTCCTTCAGGAATGAGTAAAAGTAAGACACAGGAGCTAAGGAAAATACAAAATGAGGTTGAGAGAATAGCACAGGGTACGCAAATGAGCTACTCCAGCTGGGCCTCATGGAACAGCTTTAGAGACTGGAATCCTAACTGGGGAGGGGGGGAGGGGGGAGGGGGCGGCGGGTAGGGCATGACTTCCACCAACAGGAAGAGATGAAAATGCAGCCTGGTGTGCGGAGATGTGGATGCAATGGGGAAGGACACCAAGGAAGGTAGAGAGTAACTGAAGACTGCCTGTTTCGGAAGTATCATATAAAGAAAGGGTGGGCGGTCACTACAGAAGCCAGCTTAAAATGTGCACAGATCACAACTGCAGTACGGCCTTAAAACTGTGAGCTAAAGAAAATGCATGCATGGTAACAAAAACTTCTGAAGCAGCAAACATGAGCGTATAACATTTTAAGGTTTTGAAGTGTTTGTTTCTGCTGTGCTGAAGATCAAAGTCAGGGCTTTGCACATGACATCTGTCTTGCTGTCTGTCATGCCGTCTGTCATAGATACGCATTCCTCCCAGCTCAGCCTCTCACCTGTACTAAAGACGGAAGCCTCTGGGTCAGGAGGAAAGGGTTGGAGTAATGAAAACGAAATGTTCTGAATTCCTGGCTTCAATTATGAGTCATTTTATTCTTGACACTTAATATAGAAAATAATAGCTGTAAAATGTATTTTAATATTGAAGTACACTTATTTGTGTACTAGGGTGGGACATATGCCACGGTGTGCACGTGGAGATCAGAAGACAACTTTGTGAGAGATTCTCTACTTCCAGCATGTGGGTCCCAGGGGCAGAACTCGGGTTGTCAGGCTTAGGAGCAAGAGCCCCTCACCGTCTGTGAGAGCCTGTGGTAGGACATTCTCCACTAATTAATTTTCCAAACCAAAGGGTCTATGAAAGCACACTCGAGCATATAAAGAAAATAAGAGAAATTGAAAGGAAGCATTCAAAATAATAATGGTAGCAATAGGGAAAGTGACACCCAACACCTCAATTATAATAATCATACTTTATTTGTTAAGAGCAGCATTTTAGTGTGTATGTGTGTGTGTGTGTGTGTGTGTGTGTGTGTGTGTGTGCACACGCGCGCGGGCATTCGTGGGTGTGCCTGTTTAGGCCAGAGGGTGTCCTTCCTATCACTCTCCACCTTAGTGTGTGAGACAGACTCTCTTTTTTTTTTTTGGTTTTTCGAGACAGGGTTTCTCTGTGTAGCTTTGCGCCTTTCCTGGAGCTCACTTGGTAGCCCAGGCTGGCCTCGAACTCACAGAGATCCACCTGGCTCTGCCTCCCGAGTGCTGGGATTAAAGGCGTGCGCCACCACCGCCCGGCCTGAGACAGACTCTCTTATCATTTCCATTAAAATTAACATCATGTCCACGGTATTTATAAATAATTTTGTGGAATTTATCTTCTTCCCAGCAGAATATTAAATTAAGATTACATTTTCTCAACTTTAGTCCTCTGGATTTTTTTTAAATTGTTTTGCAAAATGATTTACATTGTTAAGCAGCCCTACAGGTCACCTTCATTGCAAGCAGTGGACCACACCATTTTTGTACATTTTTTTTGCTCTAAAATTAACCAACCAACTTCCTAAGTTTCCCCCAATATTTATCCTGGGGTGGTGTTTTTATTCATTACTGTTGGGTCATCTTATGCTATGTTTTATGACATAACTTTCAGATATAAGTTTGTGTCACCCGCCTGTGTAGTTCTTGGTTATATGCCTTGACCTTCCTTTTCCAGAAAGGAAGCCACAGGCTAGTCCTGTGATTTTTTTTTCATAAAGGACTATTTCTTATCCCTCCACATTGGAAAGGGTCTAATGCTTCCCTGTTTTGGAGAACTTCATTCTGATTCCCAGGATCTTACAGTCAATACATCTTTGCATCAACAACAAAAAGCCTCCCCGGATCTAGAGTTCTGCTATCTGTTAGAACAGCCTCTTTTCCAGGCCATCCTGCTCTGAGCGGAGTGGAGTGGATTCTTTTTCCTCAACTGTTTACACTCTATCCTAGTACTTGCTCACCCTGATGCTCCCTCTTAGCCTTCTGTTGTCCACATCGAGAGAGGCGTGACAGGGTGTATGAGATGCCTGCCTGCTGGCAGGACGAGCTTCTGTTGACACCGCTGACTTCACTACCCTAACTTCCCATGTCCCAGAAGAGTCGTGGTGAGGAAAGCACCCCACAGTTCCTCTTGTGGCAGTGTGGACTGTGGAAAACGTTCAGTGTGGTGCCACCCATGTTTCTCAAGCCATTCTGCTCACTCACGAGACGCCCTCAGGAGTTCCACCCTTGGGTTCACAAATTCCAGCCACAAACTAATTTGGGTCCAAAACTGTGTTACCATGCAGACAAACGAATAGTCCCTAGTGCTCTTTGTAACTACGCAGACTTTGTGTGTGTGTGTGTGTGTGTGTGTGTGTGTGTGTGTGTGTGTGTGTGTGTGAGAGAGAGAGAGAGAGAGAGAGAGAGAGAGAGAGAGAGAGAGAGAGAGAGAGAGAGAGAATCACTAGGCATCTCCCATTGCCATCTCGTTTGTTTAACCAAAACAATGGACAGATTCACCGTACTCCAGCTCTCTGATGCCTTCCTCATCAGCCTCTAGACAAAATACAGTCCATGCCCATGCAAGCCCTTCCTGCAATATCCATTTCAACTCACATGTCCAGTAAGTGGTAAGTGACAGTCGAGGACCACCAGCCCAATAGCATCGTGACTTGCCACCTGGTCCCAGAATCCCAAGCATCAACAGAAAGAACAGATGAAAACACCATTCTATTTTCACGCCCTTCAGTGTCTCTGGATGGTGAGGGCCTTGAACACCTGAAAAGATACAAACTGACAGTCAACCTCGTTCTTGAGTTAGAAAATAATTGAAACTAATGGCTTCTGTGAAGGGCTCATATGCAGAGCAGTTGTGAGGACCGGAAGCTAATGCCAGCCAGCTAGGGAGCCCCGGAGGAGAAGGCACCATCATAGGAACAGAGTGGAGAGAAGAGAGGAAGCTGAGGTATACTATGACACAAACTGGAAGAAGTGGTTTCTGAGTCGCTATTGAGATTTTGGAAGGAGAGGCTCTCCCAAGTCTAGAGGATGTAGAGAGTGACATTGCCATTGGAAAAGTCCTTTTATTGTGGAGGAAAATGTGGGAGGAGGGTAGGTCTGAGAATGGATTGACTTAGGTTTAAAAGTCACAGCTGGTAAATGGCTGGAGGAATGAATAAACGAACCTGATTCCATCAGCCACAGGGTGTCTTTCTGACCAACTCAAGTCAGCATGTGATTTCACATTCTGATCAAAACAATGTCAGTCAATCAAATAAAATTATTTTTTTCCCTTTCTTCTTCTCGTGTGGGGCTGGTTTCTGTTGGCTATTTTTGCCTAGTTCAAAGTGACTTGCCCACAAAGGCCAGTCCCTGCAGCTGGGTGGCAATTCATTACATGCTTTCAGCCAGATGACTCACTCTGTTCATCTCTCAAACCTCCACTGCCCTCCTCCAGGCCCCACTCCGAAGCTGTGAGCTGGGGCTGCCACTAAATCCACCATCCTCTCTACTTTATTCATGGGTTGCTCATGAGCGTGTAGGGGAAATTTTATACTTTTTACAGCTTTATCTCTCACATCTTTTTTTTTCGTTTATTTTACATACAGACCACAGTTTCCCCTCCCTCCTCTCCTCCTGTTCTCTCTCCCTACCTCCCTTCTACCCATCCCCCATCCACTCCTCCTCTGTCTCCATTCAGAAAGAGGAAGGTCTCCCACGGGAGTCAACAAAGCATGGCACATCAAGTTGTATCTCTCACATCTTGTACTTGAAAGCATCCTCTTTCTTTCCCATGCTTTCCCTTGGGCTGAAATCTACTGTTGTTCACCTTTAGAATGGTATCTTTCATTTCCAAGCTTTTGTACATTTATGAGGGCACTCATGGCATCAGGGAATCTTGCCTGTTTCCCTGGATCTGATAATGAAGGGAAGACAGTTCCCATCCACTGACCCCACATACCAGACAAGGGATTGAAAATCTCTGTTGTGGAGTATTAGCTTGAGATTTGTTACATTTGTTTATGCTGTGGAATATTTGTTTAATGATGCAAAGATATGTTGCCTTCTTTTACGTTGCATATGTTTAATTCTGTAAAGCTGTGTTACTGTGCCTGTCTAAAACACCTGGCTGGTCTAATAAAGAGCTGAATGGCCAATAGCAAGGCAGGAGAGGGATAGGTGGGGCTGGCAGGCAGAGAGAATAAATGGAAGGAGAAGCAGAGAAGAGGGAGGAGCAAGGAGCAAGGAGTGAGGAGTGAGAACAGGAGGAGAGGAGGACGCTAGGGTCCAGCCACCCAGCCACAAAATAAGAAGAAAAGAGAGGTATATAGAACAGAGAAAGATAAAAGCCCACCGGCAAAAGGTAGATGAGATCATTTAAGTTAAGAAAAGCTGGCTAGAAACAAGCCAAGCTAAGGCCGGGCATTCATAAGTAAGAACAAGTCTCCATGTATTTATTTGGGAGCTGGGTGGCAGGCCCCCAAAGAGCAAAGAGAAAAAAAAAGTTCAACTACAAATCTTTATTATCTTTTTTTTTTATATTTGTGTGTGTGAGCACAGGTGTACACATGCCACAGTGTGGAGGTCAAAGGGCTACCTCAGGTGTATCTCCCTTTCCATGTTGTTTGAGGCAGGCTCTCTTGGTGTTCGCAACTGTGTATTCCTGTCTACTTGGCCCACAAGCTTCCAGGGAGTCTCCTGTCTCCACTCCCATCTCTCCATGAGAGTGCTAGAATTATAACTGTGTGCTGCGGGGTTTACACAGGTTCTGGGGACTTAAACTCATGTCCACATGCTTATGGAGCAAGTCTTACCCACTGGGCCATCCGCTCACCTGCCTTTGTTTTCGTTAGCCCGACAGTGTTAGGTAACAGATACTCCTCCCACGCTTCCCGATGAGGAAACGTGGTTTAAGAGATTGGGACACTGACTCATCCTTGTTGGCCTCAGCGCTATGCTCTTTCCTGTTTCCTGACAGATACTGACTTCCAGTTGTAGCACAATGTTGGTTCATCGGTCACCACATCAGAACCAGTACAAGGGAGCACCTGTATAAAGCCTTTTGTATCTCAGGTTCCAGCGTGCACACCATCCACGCTGGACAGCACCCCCTCCCCAAGAAAACCCAGACACACACTTCAATAAATAGGGTTCATTCATTTGGAACATTCAGGAGAAATGATGCAACATTGCATTACTAATTGGGGACTCCATTAGCTTCATTTTAACTGAAGTTGAAAGTATAAGAAAAACATAAACTCTTCTTCAATTAATTTCAATTTAAGAGATTTGCAGGGGGTTTGTTTTTTGGTTTTGTTTTATTTTAAAGAAATATTTATAGGATACTTGTAGCCTTGAATGAATGTCTTAGGAAACGTGGAGGTCAAAACTTCCCACCCACCCGGTTTTTTGATGTTTTATTATTTACTTTTATTTTCATATGTTTTTATTAAAATATAATTACATCACTTTCCCCGTTCCTATTCCTCCCTCCATCCTTCCCCCTACCTTGAATTATTGAAAATAATTCTCACCGGGTCCCACCCCTTGACAAAGAACTACAGATAACAAATGACTGCTAAGAGAGGGAGAAGTAGCCTCTCCCAAGGCGAGCCCCCCACCCCCCAGCCCGGATTCGCTTCCCAACACGAAGCAGTCAGCCCTGAAACCGTACACATACAAACAACAAAAATGGAGGCTGCAGTGTTGAAGTTTGATGTCAGCGCTGATGACGGTACACAGGCCTTGTCTGCTCTTCTCTGTCAAGTGTGTCTGGTCCCTTTGCACACCCCACTCTCCTTTCTCTGAGCCCTTTGCACACACTGTTCGAATACCGTGGCTCCTGTGGAAGCACCGCGACGTCCTCAACAGACTGTGCGTCCACTGGAGACCGAGGTCATTCCTGACTCATCCTTGCAGCCCATGGTTCCTGCTCAGACCTTGGTACATGTACAAGCACCCTTGTTTTGATACACACTGTGTTAACCAAACTTTACGGGAAAGAATAGGATAAACAGAGGACAGAATTGGATCTCAAGTGGAGGAAAAAAGTCCTCTGTGGTACTCAAAATAACATTCTAGTGTAGAAAAGCTGAAGGAGCAAACAATCCATTTATTTAACTAGAGTGTGCATCCTTGCATGGTCCACAAGCAATATACACATTCACAAATAATACTCATCAATTGCAAAAGTCATAATACACATTGTTCATATGTAACTCCACACATAATACATATACTTATGTCAGTACTCCTGTGTACACGCAGTAATTGTTCAGCCCTCAAGTGAATATTCTACATTTCCTCTAGAATTTTCCATGTCATTAAAAGCAGTCCTATAAAATGGCACAGCGTATCCTCTCATAATCTACCACAGCTCCTGTGTTTCTCTTTAAATCCCCTGCTCCACTGCTGACCTTGCTGGTAGTGAGGCCTTGGCCGGTCATCACTCTCCCCTGCTCTTTCTCTTCCATACTCAGCTAGACCTGTGGGATTTGTTGATGACACTGTTTTGTTTTAATTAAACACCACCACCACCAACAACAACAAAGAGCCTTGGGTTTTATTTACTTCCCAGTTACTTTGTTTTGTATTTCTTTTTATTTTAAGATTTATTTATTTTTATTTTATGTGCATTGGTGTTTTGCCCGTATGTATGTCTGTGCGAGGATACCAGATCCCCTGAAACTAGAGTTCCAGACAGTTGTGAGCTGCCATGTGGGTGCTGGGAATTGAAACCCAGGTCCTCTGGAAGAGCAGCCAGTGCTCTTAACCAGTGAGCCATCTCTCCTGTCCAGTTTATAACAGCCTTCTTTAGTTTATTTAGATTGCTTTTGCATTCCTTTTCCTATTGTACGAGTTGGAAGTTTGATTCATTTGTGTTTGTGGGAGACTGTTTCAATGGCTGGGTGGGTGAGTAGATGGTGTGTGGGTAGGTAGTGGGTGGTTGCTTAGATGGTTGGGTGGGTGGGTGGATGATAGGATGATTGGTTTTGATCTACGGTGTTTTCTAAGAAATTTGTTCAAGGCTCCAAGGCTCCTTCAAGCATCTCTGTAAATAAATTGTATATCTTCTAAATCAATATGTAACACTTCCAAGTTTTTCTTTTATTTTTAAGCAAGAACTTCCTTAAGAACGTGTGGAGATCTTTCTTAGTTTCCATATTGCTTCCGTGAGACTGATACTCAAATCCTTAGGTGGAGGCTGCCAGACAAAAGAAAACTAGTTTCCCTGAGAGATGCTCTTGGGTGGGCCGGGAAGAGAGTTGTCAGTAAAATGCTTGCTGCATAAGAATGGGGACATGAGTTTGGATTCCATCACTCACATGAAGCAAACAAAGGAAAACCCCTGCCATCCCAGCCCTGAGGAAGTGGTGACAGGAAAATCTATGGGGCTGCTGGCCACACCATCCAGCTGAACTGTTGAGCTCCAGATTCCGTGAGACACCTGGCCTTAAAAATCAAGCGGAAAATGATTGAGGAATCCCTTGATGTTGACCTCTAGTCTTCATACACATGCATGCGCGCACGCGCGCGCGCGCGCGCGCGCACACACACGCACACGGTATTACCCCCTGTGAAAGGGAAAGGGGAGGACTTGGCTAAGGGAGAATCTGGATGGTCCTGTGTTGTTATTGTCAGTTAAGAAGAGGAAGCCAGACTCGCATACCACACAGCTTTCTATCAGTCTGCAAATGACGTGAGCAGCCCAGGAGGGGGCGTGGTCCCGGAGGGGGCGCGGTCTTGGACTCCGAAGCCTCTTCTCAGTTGAAGCAATTGCTGAAAAGGGCAGGCAGAAAACAGGCTACCAGAAGCTCCCTGGAGCAAAGTGGTGGGGAGCAGATCCTTTGGATCAGAACAGTTCGTCGCCTACTGAGACCGTTTATGGTTTAAGACTTTAACTAGCTTTTGGTTGTTGGCTTGTAATTTATAAAAGGCATTTTCCTCCGTGCGTCTTGCAAAATTTTAAAAACATGCTTTTTTTCTTAAGCGATGTCAGGGTATTTAATTTTTACATATTTAACAAAATGTACTTAGCAAACTGAGATGGCGTGCTTGCAGTTGTTGGAATTTTTGCTACTGTAAATAACGCTGCTGCAAATATCCTTGGCTTGAAACCTTGCGGTGGTTCTGCTGTTCCATGTCGCCTGTATGCTTTAAGATAAGCCCACAGAGCTAAATTTGGTGAAAATTCATCTTTGGGGCTATCTGTTTGCGCTATTTGGGTAATTTACCTCCACATCAGCAGCGGCAGAGCTGTAGTTTCTTGCTTTCTTGCCCACAAAAGTATTACCTGTTTTTAAATTGTTAACAATTGGATGGGTGGTAATAGTACCTTGTCCTGTCTCTGGTTAATGAATATAAAAATGTGGGACTCTCAACCTAAGACGGTGGCATCATCAGCACCATGTCTCACATTCTAGATGGAGAGTGAAATTACTGTCGAAAGGCATTTAAAGCATTATTTATTTCGCTCTTTGCTGTTATCAAGCGAGGAACTTGAAACCTGGAGGATGGAAGTAACTAACTGCTCAACCCCACTCTAGAGAGTGAATCCCAGAACTTCAGATTAGACCCCAAAGCGCCAGGACACACTACAGCGTCCTCTCTAGTTTGCTGGGAGGTGAATGTGCTCTTCCTTCCCTCTTGAATCTGTGGTTTTGAATGGGGGATTCATGAATCACCTGAGAAATTTTTTTTTTAATTTCGTACTTTATTCTAATGGCAACATTTAAAATTCTTGTGGATATGTTTGCGTTTTCTCGATGGTGGTCTCCTGCCGAACACTGTCGTGTGACATCAGTGACCCTATTATCTTTTTGTATGACAGAGTGGCAAAGAACAGCCTCCAGCGTCCGATCACATGGATCCATCAGTTAACAGCTGCATGACCTAAAGCGTGGTTTAACATCTGTGCTTCAGTTTTGCTCTCTTTTTATTTGTTTATTTTGGGTTTGGTTTTTAGAGATAAGGTCTCGTTGTTTAACCCAGGCTAGCCTGGAGATCACTACAGAGCCTAGGCTGGCCTTGAACATAAATTTCCTGACTCAGCTTTCCAAATGCTGGGATTATATGATGGCACCAGTGTGGTGGGCTTCGGATTTCCCATCTTTAAAATGAGCATCCTCGTGTCTCTCTCAGAGCGTGGTTTCATGCACTCAACCAAATGCAATACGCAAACTGTTTAGGACAGTCCGGCCCACGATAAAGGTATTTGCTCATACTGGATTCTAGGTACCTTAAAGTGCCTAGATCAATGGTTCTCAACCTTCCTAATGCTATGACCTTTTAATACAGTTCCTCATGTTGTGGTGACCTCAACCATAAAATTATTTTGTTGTGGGCTAGACAGATGGTTCAGAGGACCTAGGTTCAATTCCCAGCATCCACAAGGCAGCTCACAGTTGTTTTTAACTCCAATTCCACAGGACCCAGCACCCTTACACAGGCATACAGGTAGGCAAAAACACAAATGCACATAAAAATAAAAATTAATTAATTAAAAAATCATTTTATTGATACTTCATAGCTGTAATTTTGCTACTGTTATGAATCATAGTATAAATATTTGATATGCAGAATATCTAAAATGTAATCCCAAAGGGGTCACGACCCATGGGTTGAGAGCTGCTTGTCTAGACTGGGCCATACAAGAACAAGTCTGAGGTAGGAGTAAGGTGAATGCACGCCTGAGTTTTCTTGTCCATGGTGCTGAATCATCACTGCACAAGTGTCCATTAGAACATTGTTGGTTCTACCAAGTTGCTGGGAGAAGAAATGCCTCTCCTTCTGTAAACTAAATCTTGGGCTTCTGGGGTGCGCCAGAAGATCCATTGCCAGGCAATGCACAGTGTCAGGAAACCGTTCATAGCCTTTCTACATCTGAGAACCAGTACAGATGCTGGGGGGGTACAAGCTGCTTCATGTCCAGGCAGAGGTGGGTTTGGCTGCCTACAAGGTCAAGTGCCCTCATAATACCTGAAAAGACTGGAGAATCACATTACTATAGACTAGATAAATGGTTGCTATTAATGTGAAGAATTGAACACAGAGGAGGAAAGGAAGAGGGATGTAGACCACAGAAAGTCAAGAAGGCAGAGGAGAGATGAGAACACAAATCACAGAGTGGTGGTAGACCGCCTGTAACTCCCCCCGAGCCGAGGAGCTCATGTAGCCTCAAAGACTGTTCCAGATGTGACTGCTGCCACTCCAGGGTGACCACTGCTGAAACCCAGACACACACACATCGCATCGCTACCACCACGCTCCTGGCTGCTTTTTACAACCCCAGTCTCCTTTTCTACCCACTCAAGCCTCATGCTTTAGGTGCAGAGCTTTTCTGGTCTTTCTTCCTGAACAGTTCTGTTTCTCGTGTGTGTGAATGAACGGCCAGCATTGATGGAGCTGTCGTTCTTCTGGCCTTCTGGGGACTTTCTGTTTGTTTCTTGTCCATTTACTTCGTAGTAAGAAATTGTTATCATCTATTCTATGCCCTTCCTAGATGACATGTTTGTCACAAAGTGTCACAGAAGGGGTATTAAAGAAACAAATGTAGAGTAGGAGAAAAAGGAAATTTCTACAGGGAACACAAGTCATAGTGAGACTTTTGGAAGCATGACACGGTGACAGGTTTCTGGGCATCTAGAAAGCCCTGGATTCCAATAATGTTTTTCCCCCTCAAGAAAGTGTGATTGACGTGGGAGACCCAGACTCTGTCTGCCCAGGGGCCTTGTGAGAAGCGCTAGCTCCAGGCATTCTGGCTCTTTCCTCTCAGCCCTGCCCCTTGCATCAGTAGAAAGCAGTGCTTACAGATGGGCATGTTGCTGAGACACGCTGAACTTCTCAAGGCCTTTAAGTTTCAATAATTCTCTTTTCCGGTGTGTTTCCAGGCAGTGCTGTTGCT
This sequence comes from Peromyscus maniculatus bairdii, assembly GCF_049852395.1. Taxonomy (NCBI): domain Eukaryota; kingdom Metazoa; phylum Chordata; class Mammalia; order Rodentia; family Cricetidae; genus Peromyscus; species Peromyscus maniculatus. The sequence continues at coordinate 14,054,362 of NC_134863.1, read as the reverse complement.
GCAGGTGTGGGAATCACACTTTAGAAACCATTAATGCCAAACTTGCTTTGACAAGCAGAAGCTTTGTGAAAATGGTGCTCAGAGCAGCCATGTAAAGCACACGTCAATATTATTGTTGTGCCTATCTTGAAATCGCAAATAACTTGTTTCAAATCACACAGTTGTAAGCCAAGATTTGGTTTCTGATGTCTCTAGCTCCAAGGCCAGACTTATGCTTGATGCGTTGGACATGAATCTCCCTTGACACCAGGTATGACTCTAAAGAACTTTTCTGATGTGCCAACTTCCTGGAGGAGGCTTCTATCCATGATCCTTTCCCAGCAGCCCTCAGCCCTAGAGTCTGGAATCAGACCTTCCCACTGTTCTTGACAACCATTCTTCATCATGGTACTACAGGGTCCTGTACCAGGCTTTTTCTTTTGGGTCACCAACCAGCTCCCAAATCATAGCACAGAGACTTATTATTAGTTTTGAATGCTCAGCCTTAACTTAGCTCTTTTCTGGCTAGTTCTTTTAACTTAAATTAACCCATTTCTCTTTATCTACCTTTTGCCCTTCACTGCTTCTTGTGTCTGGCTGGTGGCAGGTGCTTGGCTTCTTGTCCCGGGTGTCTCCCTCATTCTCTCCTCCTCATCCTTCTCCTCTACCTCCTCCTCCTCATCTTCTCCTTCTCCTCCCCAACCTAGATTTCTCCTCCTGTTCCTTCTCTCTCCCTGCCATCCCCGCCTATCCTTTCTCCTGTCTAGCTACGGGCCGTTCAGCTCTTTATTAGACCAATCAGGTGCCTTAGGTAGGCAAGATGAAACAAATGCAACACATCTTTACATAGTTAAACAAATGCAGCATAACCAGAAGTAACACACCTTCACATAAAGTAATATTCCTCAGCATAAGCAAACGTAACACATCTTTGCCCAGTTAAAATAATATTCCACAGCAGCACCCCATGCATTGAAGCTGAATGAACACTCCCCTAGGGTTCCCCACCAGGTCAAGAACAAGGGGTTGTTGGCGTCTCATGTTTTGCCCACCAACCTCCTGCATATTTTGCATTCTACTCCACTTTTGTGTTCATCTGTGATGCAGTTTTTCTCCTTTACTAATAGCAGACCTCTGGGAGCATGCTGTGGTTTTGCCTCTGGTCTGTCTTACCATTTGGGGATGAGGTTGCTGGATCTCTGAACATGGCTTTGTCAACAGCTTCAGCACTGTGCGCAGAGCCAGCTGCTTACATATTCACCCAGAGGTGTAAGGGAGAGATGGTGAGCCTTGAAATCAAACAGACTGAGGTTCAAAACCAGTCCTGCCACTTACTAGTGGGGGAACTCTGAGCCTGTCCCTACAGCTTGCAAACTAGGCATAAAACAGCTTCCTGGCAGGGCCTGGTGAACTCTACAGACAACGAGAAAGGCAGCGGATGTGTGGTAGGCTGTTAATGGGGCTCGCTGCTATTATCATTTGTTGTTTCAATGATTTATTCGACAGGTGCACAAATAAATTAATTAATGACAAGCCCTTAAGCTGTGATGCCTCTGGGCCACACACACTGCCATCGGCAGCCCCTGGAGTAGCAGTCTCAACCCCCCCCCACCCCAAAAGAAAAACCCCAAAATTGTCCTGTACCAGCCCACCCCGAGACTCCCACCCTGTACCTGGGCAACTTGGTTCAGGCTGACAGGTTCCTGCTACCATCGACTGGAGATGCCCACATTTACTACGATGCCACAAATGCAGTACCTGCCCCTCAAATGGAAGAAGTCCACTCTGGATTCTTGTGAATAGCATATAATTCCAAAACTTTTAGTGTGTGTGTGTGTGTGTGTGTGTGTGTGTGTGTGTGTGTGTGTGTGTGTGTTTGTGTGTGGGGCAGGGGGGTGCTCCATGCTGGTGCTCTACTAAATGAATTCTTAGATATTACTCATATTTGTTATTCATGAACTCAAATTAGCTCATTACTGAGTTCCCTGGTGGCTGTAATTCAATTATCCCTGAAGTCAAGCTACCTCTCAAGGCTCCAGAGCTTCTGCCCCCACACTGACAGATGCCTAGAACCCTGTGACCTGGGGAAGACCACACTGGGATCATTTCAGGGTCGGTTCTGTTTTGAGTTGTTGGTGGTTTTCAGCTCTTCTTGTGGCTGCTTTGAAATGAAGAATTATAGCTCATTTGACTTCCTAGCTATCATTCAGCCAGTGAAGGCTATTCCGTTAACCCTACTGCAAGTAGTGATATTTGCATCACAGCTATTTTTAGCCTATAATTTTCCAGTTACTAGGTTTTAAGACACGAACAAGTTGCAGTTTGAGATCAATAATGCAAATTCATGCCAAGAAGATACATGTGAAATTTGCTCCCGGAAGTGCTTATGGAACTGTTTGGTTATGTGACTGTGTAACTAACTACTCCAAAATGTAGTGGCTCAACAATCACTTTATTAATCTGCATAATCATATGCACTGGGGATGCAGACAAGGTTTAGCAGGAACCAGTTGTCTTTGCTCCATGGGGTTCTTGCTAAGGCTATGAAACCCAGGGTGGCTTCTTGCCTGGCATGCTCATGGCTAACGCAGCTTTTGTGACTCGGTGAATTGTTTGCCTGGGGTCTTCATATTTCATCATCATTCTGGGCTCCTTGGTTCTCTGTATGCTGGTAAACCTCACTCTGCCCCTGTGGTCTTCCCATGTGGTCTTTATGAGGTATCTCCAGCCCTATGTGGCTGAACTTCTTCCAAGGCAGTTTGGCAATCTCAACAAGACAAAAATGGAAGCCACTGGCTCTGGTCAAAGCTTCAACCTGACAGTCACATATTGTTTCTTCTGTATCTTTGTGGTTAAAATGGGTCACAGACACAGTCTAAACTGCAGGGAAATGAATTTAAAAGGCCCTAAAATAACAGGAAAAGTGGTTAGTGGGGCATACCACTTTACCAGGCTGACAGTAGTGGCAATTCATTTTTGAATCAAGCAGCTTAACTACTTATACTATTGAGTAAGCATAACAAATAACCAAGTTATGTTTGCAAGTTGTAGCCTAGAGCCCTGATGTACTACAAGTTTATAGGTCGTTATTTTAATACAAAACTGTGTATCAGCGCATATTTTTATTATGAGGTCAGCAACTCCTAATGAAATTATAAACAATTTTACTCCAACTCATGTCTTTGGTTTCTCTTCAATTCTTTATCATTCTAGTCTCTCTGCAGAGATATGCAAATAGATATAGATATGGTAAGAGCTTTTGTTCCATGCAAATCATCTCATTTAAAAGAAGTTGAGAACTGCTTTTTAAATAGTCAGAATATGAACCTCCTTAGATCTTCTAGCCAGAGCTAGAAGTGGACAGGAGACTTCCTTTCTTCCCTGAAGGAATTCAGACTATTGAAGGAGAGATATTTGGTTAATGCAATAGGGAAAAGTTCCCGCCTGCTGCTATTGAAGGGCGAAGATGCTATTCCTAGTCTAGACCAAGCCTTTTGAAGGACCTTCTTAGTGTAGTACCTGAAGCGAATGGCTAATATGCTAGCTAGTTTTTATGTCAACTCAATTCAAGCTACAGTCATTTTGGAAGAGGGAATTTCAATTGAGAAAATGCCCCCACAGATTAGTCTGTGGGCAAGCCTGTGGAGCATTTTCTTGATTGACGACCAATTCGGGAGAGCCCAGCTCACTGTGGGTGGAGACACCTCTGGGCTGGTGATCCTGTACTGTAAGAAGACAGGCTGAGAGAACTTGGGGAGCAAGCCAACAAGCAGCACTCTTCCATGGCCTTTTTCGTCCTGGGGTCTCACAACAATGGAGCACAAACCACCAAAGTCTATTCAACCAGAAGTAAACTTTACTCCAGAAAAATAAAAATTAAAATTAAAAATAAAAATAAAACCCTGCAGGGTACAAAAGCTTATCAGCTAGCTGAGACCACAGCCAGTGTTGGAATTCTGGGGCTGTGGCAATGGAGGCGGGTACCGGCCCCCTTTCATGGTGTCAGGCATGGGGTGCATGTTAGGAGTCATGTAGGACCATCAGGCATGGGATGCATGCTAGAAGGAACGTAGAAACAACTATTAAAAGTTAACTTTGGTCCAGGCAGTTGTTGGCTATAGAGGCAAGAGGGTTAAAAGTTGACCCCTGGCTGTTGACAGAGGAGCTGGCTGTAAAGCAGACAGCTATAGTTAGCAGATAACCTTTAGAGCTGATGACTGTCGGTTTTCATCTCTTAAGCTTATAAAATTACATTTCTATATTCCTGGACCCTTCAGCCTCTGCATTGATTCCTGCTTTCAGGTTCCTGCTTTGAATTCCTTCCCTGAGTTCCCTGGATTACAAACTATAAAATGGAATAAACCCTTTCTTCCCCGAATTGATTGTGGTCATGGCGTTTTATTTCAGCAATAGAAAATCTAACTAAGTTAGCCAGGTAGGAGCCGAGGTTGATGAAGAGGAAGTAGCAGGAACAGAAGCTAGAGTGGAGGCAGCCATCAAGACACGGCCTTGTCCTGAGTCTGAGAAGAGAGAAAACCATTGATCTCTCTAGTCATTTTTCCCTTATAAAAATGGCCTCACTGTGGCTTCATTATAAATCATCAGATGCAATAAGTAAGCTCGCCCAAAACGATGTCATCTTCATGAACTGATGTTTTTAAGAGCGTGAAAGGGAGATGAAGAGGTGTTTATTCCTGAATAATTGGGTGTAGCTGATTCATTCGGATGAATAGAGAGACCCGGGGTGCAATTCAATACACGTTGAATTGCCGCCTCCTTTTGACTTATAAATCCCATGCTGACATCTGTACAGAACAAATAGAGTTTGAACCAGTATACAAAATTGCAGAGCTAGACTGTGTGCTAGAAACCATTACTTCCACCCCCTCGTTTTATAGACAAGGAAACCGAGGCCTGGGGAACTGAAACAATTGCCCAGAGCGGCATACCTCAATGACAAAGTATTACGCCCATCCAAGTCAGACAATATCCAATCTGAGTTTTATTTAGAAAATGCTGCTAAATTTTAGGAAAGATTGTTTACACGGACAACAGCCTCGATGAGAAATGGGTGGGCCGGTACTGAGAGAGGAATGTGGACTGGTGGAGAAAAAGGAATCTATCATGGACTAGCTGTTGTCTACCGAAGAGTAGAAGGTGCAGGGGGCCAGCCTGTGGGATCCAGCGGAGAGTTGTTGATCAGTGGTTCCGGCCTTACCTTTTCCTGATGGAAATGGGGAACAAAGAGGAAGGCGCCTCCCACTGCACAGCAGGGTTCTGAGCTATGGTGGAGCAGTGAGAGCTTGTTATGGCAACAACATGTCTCCACCTCTCTCAGGAGCATTGGCTCCTTCAGGACACAGCCGAACCTGCGAGCCTCCTTCAGTCTTGTGCTCTCTGCACATGTCTGCATCACTGTGCATACATCTGCATGGTCACTAGCCGCTTGGCTGTGTGTCCCCACACAGGCCAGTGAGCCCCCAAAATATAGAAACACAGTGTTCCATGGAACACAGCTGAGAGAGCAGGTAAACTGGCTGAAGAAGCTTCCAGAAACTCTCGAGATTAAGTGGCCCTCTAATCCGGGCAGGCGGGTACTGGTTTGCTGTGGGAAGAAAGTCATTAAAAGGCATTTGGAGTACTCAGCAAAGAAAGGCCTGACCTGGGAGTCCACTAACTGGTGTTTAGGGGGCACAATTGTGTGCCTGGCATTATGCTAGGGCAGGGAGTAACAGAAGGTGAATTTGACTGGAACATGTAGCTAGAGTTTCCCTGCCTGGCCCACAGTCAGGACAAATCTCTGTCACCTGCCAGTCCCACAGCCGCTCAGACCCAACCAAGTAAACACAGAGACTTATATTGCTTACAAACTGTATGGCCGTGGCAGGCTTCTTGCTAACTGTTCTTATAGCTTAAATTAACCATTTCCATAAATTTATACCTTGCCACATGGCTCGTGGCTTACCGGCGTCTTTACATGCTTTTTGTCATGGCTGCAGCTGGCAGTGTCTCCTTCCGCCTTGCTGTTCTCTCAATTCTCCTCTCTGTTAGTCCCGCCTATACTTCCTGCCTGGCCACTGGCCAATCAGTGTTTTATTTATTGACCAATCAGAGCAACAGATTTGACATACAGACAATCCCACAGCAGGAACATACAGATTTAAAAGATCAGGGAGCTGCTCTCATGAGTGAAGAACCTTCTGGAACTCAGAAGCTGGCCCTTTGTCCTGGAAGTTGAGGGTTCTCTGAAGAGTTTTAGGCAAGACTATGCTGGAGTGTTGCAGTCACACAGGTCCTACATGGGGAGGCTCTTTGTGAAGAGATTTGGGGCCATTCATGGGACACACTGTGAAAACAACATGTAAACAACAGTCTAGAGTATGGGATATGAGACGCCTTGCACTCGCCCTTTGTGAGAAATTAAACCCACAAAAGGTCAGTGAAGGAGGAACATTTGAGAGCAGGTGGAAATTGGATGAGAAATGGAAGGGTTGAACAGCGTAAACGGAGTTGGGATTCCAGACTTTTCCATATGAGCTTTATGTACAGTTTGGCCCCTGGAACCCACCCAAAGAAGATCCCACAGGAATGAAACACTCAATGACAAAGACAAACAGAAAGTAATGGGAATGGGACAGTGTTGCGGAATGTTACTTTAACTAGACAAAGGTGTGTTACATTTGTTTATGCTGCATTTGTTTAAGGATGTAAAGATGCGTTATGTTTGTTTATGCTGCATTTATTTAACGATCTAAAGATGTGTTGTTGTTTTACCTTGCCTGTCTAAGGCACCTGATAGGTTTAACAAAAAGCTAAATGGCCAATAGCAAAGTGGGAGAGGGATGGGTGGGGCTGGCAGACAGAGAGAATAAGTAGAAGGAGGAATCTAGGCTCAGGAGAGAGAGGAGAGAAGGAGAGAAGGAGGGAGAGAGAAAGGGAGACTCCGGGCCCCGCCAGCCAGGTAGCTAGCTGCCAGACAGACAGACATGGAGTAGGACATACAGAATGAAAGAAAGGTAAAAAAAAAAAAGTCCCAAGGCAAAGCACAGATGAAGAGCAACAGGTTAAAATAAGTTATAAGAGTAGCAAGAAACGAGCCTGAGCTAAGGCCACACATTCATAACTAATAAGTCTCGGTCATGACTTGGAAGCTGGTTGGTGGCCCAAAGGAAAACCTGCTACAAGATAGATTTTTTTTCAGAGCCTCTTTGGAAATCAGTATTTTTGACTGGTTGGTTGAAAATAAAAGAACTGTAGACAAATCACAAACTCTGTTTTCCACAGTCATGTGACCTAGTAATTCTAGAAGTACTGCCTCTGTGTTTTAAAACTTAACAAATTAGTATGTTTTAGATCATGGAAACAAATATTGCTGGGAAAAGGTTTTAAATCTGGGATGAAAGAAAGTTAAAATGGAAGGATAATGTGGACCAGAGTTAGAGGCCTGAGTGTGAACTTTGGTGATGAACAGACAGACAAATAGTGTCTTCTTTAGAGTTTCCATTGCTGTGATAAACCACCATGACCAAGAGTAACTTGAGGAAAAAGGGTTTATTTTGTCTTACATCTCTCAGGTCACACTCCATCACTGAGGGCAGGAACTCAAGGCAGGAACTGCTTACTGGCTGGCTCCTTATAGCTCGCTCAGCCTGCTTTCTTACACAACCTCAGAAATACAAGAAAATGCCCACAGGCTTGCCCACACACTGGTGGCGTTTTTATCCATCGGGGTTCCCTTCCCAGATAACTCTAACTTGTGCCAAGTTGACAGCAGAATAAGCAGCACAATTATTCCCTTGTCAATGTTACACACCAGTACATTACTACTAAACCATAACCTTTTCTTTCTTGTTAACCCCAAGGTCTCATATTAATATCAATCTTACAACATAAGTCATGATATAATCTTAAAAGTCCTACAGTCTTTCAAAGTTCAGCTTCTTTAAGGTATCAAAAAATTTCTTTAAGAATCCAAAGTCTCTTAATTGTGAGCTTCTACCAAAAATCAAAAATATGTTACATACTTTTTAATGCTAGGAGAGGAGAACCAGGGCACAGTTGTAATCAAATCAAAACAATACAAAATTTCAACAGTGTAAAAAGTTCAGTGCTTGACACCTGGGAACCACTCATGGACTTCTAGTCTCCAAAGCCTGAGCAGCTCCACCTGCTCTCTATGTATGCCCTCTAGAACATACACTGTAAGCAGACATTTCTTGTCCTGACCACCTGGTCCCAAATAATCACACAGAGCCTTATATTAATTGTAAATACTCAGCTGATAGCTCAGGCTTGTTACTAACTAGCTCTTACATTTTAACTTAACCCATATTTCTATTTATCTATGTTTTGCCACGTGGTTCATGGCTTTACCAGTCCTCTAACTTGTCTTGTTTCTCCTGTGGCTGACTGGCATCTCTCCTGACTTGGCCCTTCCTTCTTCCCATCATTCTCAGTTTGGCTTTCCCACCTAACTTCCTGCCCAGCTACCAGGCTGTTGGCTTTTTATTAGCCAATGAGAGTAATACATATTCATAGCATAGAAAATGATTGTTCCACAGCAGCACATAGCTTGTCTCATAGGTTCAAGCCAGCTCCATCTCATAGCTGATCCTGTCCTTGACAGTCATTCTATGGGACTAGTATCTCCAATATTGTGGGATCTCCACAGCAACTGAGGCTGCATCTTCACCAGTGGTCTCTCTTGGCCTCTCTTCAGGGACTCTAGCCCTGCCACACAGTGCCAAGCCTCAGCTGCTCTCCATGACCCCTTCCTGCCTTCAAAACCAGTACCACCTGGCTTACTCTTACACATTACCGAGTTTGGCTGCCGGCATGAGATACAGCCTTGGCCACCCTGCACCACACTGTGTGCTGATCCTGAGGAAATACTCCCAGAATATTTCACCTTAATGATACTGGTCTCTTCTCAACCACAACTGATTTCTCAGCCCCAGCTAACAAGTTATCAATTCTCCATTAAAGCAAAGATTTTACTTCAATAGAGCTGGCTTCTTGTTCATCACAGCACATTCTTCAGCCCTGGCTGATCAGAACCACACACTCTTAATTCAAAATATCACACAAGGGACCAGTAGTTCATAGCACTGGTTTCTTTTCCAGAAGACCAGCACCCATATGTCAGCTCATAATGCCCGTTCCAGGGGAATCTAACGCCCTCTTGTGGCCTCCCTGGGCACTGAATGTATGGGGTCCACAGGCATACATGCAGACAAAACACCCAAACACATAAAATAAAATTAAGGCTTTTTTTTTAATCACATGAATGACCCTGATAGAGTCTTGCTTCCCTCTGAAACTTCACAAGCGAGGCCTCAATCATTTTCATCTTTCCACATTCCTGTCTTCCAGACTCCCACAATCGCTCATTAAGCACTGAGCACACTGTGGCTTTTCCAGCTCAAAGTTTCAAACTCTGTCCACAGTCTTCCCCAAAACAACCTGGTCAGATCTGTCACAGCAATACCCCATAAATCCAGCACCAATTTCTATCTTAGTCAAGGTTTCTATTGCTATGATGAAATTCCATAACCAAAAGACACTTGAGGAGGAAAGGGCTTAGTTCATCTTAGAACTCTGGCTTGCTTCCCACGGTTTGCTCAGCCTGCTTTCTTGTACAACCGAGGACCATTTGCTCAGGGGCAGCACAGCCTACCATGGGCCAAGCCCCCCCCCCCCACATAAATTTTTAATCAAGAAAATGCCCCACAGGCCTTTCCACAGGCTAATCTGGTAGGGACATTTTCTTAATTGAGATTCCCTTCCAGATAACTATAACTTGTCTCAAGTTGATTTAAAAAAAAAAAAAAAACTAACCAGGACAGATAGACAAATGGACAGACGTGCATGTATTATTTACTAGTTCTGCCTTTGATACAACCAAGATATAAAGACAAACCTCAGTGAACATACTTACTGTCCAAACCTTGCTTTCAAATACCCTTCACTTAATGGAACCGGGGCTCCATGGAGAACTAGGGCTGATGCAATCCAGATGAACCATAAAAGTTTATACCACCAAGAACTAAAAACATACTCAAAGAATGCAGATGTATGTTTAAAAACAGGAACCACTTAGAATGAGCTTCTACTGTTCAAATCTGGGACAGTTTGAGAATCCAAACCAATAAACCCACGGAGTGAAATAAGTGCCTCTAACCATAATTAAAAATATTATATTCTAATTCAATGTGCATTTTGACTTAATATATAACTATTTACTACTTATACAAATGTATTTATATATACTACATTTATTCATACATTAGTATATGAACATATGAATATATACTGTGGTATATATTACTGTATAGTATATGTAAATACTATTTGCACTGATATAATAAATTCATACATCTGCTGCTATATATGATGACATAAATAAAGGATGGGGAAGGCTTTTCCTACCATAAACTCTTGATTAATACAAAATGAATGATTAAATTATAAAGCCATTATCCTCCCAATCATCTAGTCAAGAATTACCGTTGGGCACTGAAAGCAGTGGATAAAATTTTGATGAGTAGTTACAAGATTACAATAACCTGGAGAAGGATGAGATCAAGTTCAGAAACCTGAGGCACAGCAGAAACCTTCCAACTGCTGTCCGCAGATCCTTGGGCCGTATTGCTAAGTGCTGTATCTGCAACACAGTGAAAACCGTGTGTGTGTGTGTGTGTGTGTGTGTGTGTGTGTGTGTGTGTGTGTGTGTGTATTCATCGACAATTTCACACCTCTACATAATGCAGTTTGATCCCATTACCCTGTCACAGCTCTTCCTATGCCCTTTCGAGCCCTGCATCCCAACAAGTCTCCCTCTTAGTTTCATGACTGGTTTTTTTTTTTTTTTATGACCACTGAGTTTAATTAGAGTTTCTTGAATGACCATAGGTGGAGGGTTATTTATTGGAGCACGGGCAACTTGCCAGAAAAGACACGAGTGAAGAAAATGACTCTCCTCCCCCAGCAGCTGTTAACTGCCAACAGCCACTTCATCTAGCGCGAACTTACGGTTATAAACATAAATATTTAGAAGGTAGTCTGACTACATGTCAATTTAACAAAACAATAAAAGTGGGTTCCTTGCTAGAAGATGTGACCTCCCCAGCCATGGGCTTTTGACCAGGTTTATAATACGGGGCACGAATTCTTTCTTGTGGAGCAGGTCTCAAATCCAGTCAGGAAGTGGTCAAATCTCCCCATACTAGTTGTACGACTATGGCGTCACTGGGCACATCTTGCCCGGCACGGTGTTGGTGTAGTCCACAAGAAGGAAGAACATTTGGTGACAGTTCTCTATAGAGGCCTGCAGAGCTCCTTCTGACACTGTGGAAGCTAGCAAACAGAGAAAAGGCTTCTGACTCAACGCTAGGTTGATTTGTTTATGTCCTGCAACCAAAGTATGTGGTGACTTCAGAAATGGGGTTTCACTGGCTAGTTCTGATAGGCAACCAAGAGGAGCGGCAATGGCCTAGATTGCCTGGGGGGCTCCTGTGGCCTCCCTGACCAGTAATGCGAGGAAGTGGTCTCCTACCCCTGGGACTGGTTATTCCCTGATAACCTGTGACTTCTGGGAGCAGTACTATTCGCTAGGAAAGACACCTCTATTCAAACTTCCTATTAAATTTGTGTTTGCATTTTTCTTTATTGATTGTGTGTATGTGCATGGGTGGAAGCCATGAGGGTAGCTGAGGGTTGGTTCTCTCCTTCCGGCATCATCAAGATTGGCAGCCAAGTGCTGTCTCCTGATGCTGGGCCATCAAAGCAGCCCAACCGCCCCACCCCCAATTAAACCTTCCCGCCCCCGGCGTTCACCCTCCCTTTCATATCAGGTGTTGAGAACAGTCATTTTTATTGACTATGGCTGCACTACAGGCATTGTACTGGAGGGGAGGATTATTTGTGTATTGACCCAATCATAACACCAGATACATTTTCCCCCGGTCGTCTCCTCATTTTCAAAAGGAAAAAAAAAAATCCAAGAATTGAGAAAATCGTCTAGCAAACTGCCAAACAATCGATGAGAGGCAGAGCCCGGAGCCGATTCCTTCCTTGCTTCCTGATGCTGCAGCGGCGTTGTTCTGACTTTCTGACTTGCCGCCCCGTCTCTGCGTCCTCTTAGAGTTCTGTGCTTCCGCGGTGTGCAGAGCAGGGGAGCCACAGAGGCACGCTTTCTTTTCTGTTCTGTGTTGTTTGAGACAGGGTTCAGCCTCACACTCACACTCCTGCCTTAGCCTCTGGATCCCGGGACCGCAGGCACGGACCCCACACGGCTTACTCACAGAGGCATTCCTAAACAAACATGGCGGTGGTTCATGTGCGTTGGTTTTTGTTGTTTTCACCCTATTTACCAAGCACTTAGTTTCCTTTTCCTCATCTATTAAAGAGACAGCGGCACAGTCACATGTCACTTAATTATGGGGACTCAGACCTTAGATGGTTTCATCATTGTGCAGACGTCACAGAGTGCACCGGATGGTACGGGTCTGTTTCTTAAGTAGCCTCCCTAGTTCGTAACACGGTCATTAATTATCTCTATTGACGGAGCATTATGCACTACACATGCTTGTGTGTGCTATGCTTTTCTATGACTGACAATGGGGTAGTTGGTTTTTTTTTTTTTTTTTTTTTACAGTCTTCACTACAGATAAGTGTGGAATGTACTAGCTATTCCAATACGAAAGCTGGACTGTTACCATACCACAGGGATTTCTGAGTTCCGCTGTAATCTCTTGGGACCACCACTGTCTGTTCAATCCACTGTAGCAGGAGCGTAACTGTTCTTAACGGGCATGCTCATATGAGGACTAGACCAGGTCATGAGGGTAGCTGAGTGTTGGTTCTCTCCTTCCAGCGTCATCAGGATTGGCAGCCCAGTGCTGTCTCCTGCCTAGCCACCAAACACATGACACAGTGTCAAATGAGTGTCCCCTAGAGAAGTGGTGATCGTTCATTTCCCTAGCAGGTTTTTAAAAGCCATTGCTCGCTTTTGACTGACTGATCATCATGGATTCGAACCTCAAGAGGCACAGAAAAGGTCCCGTGTAGGCAACAGGACACACTGACGGGTTTTATTAGCAGCATGATCTGGCTGGCCATGGGAAAGAGCTGAGCAGGGGAAAGAGTAAAAATCAGCGAAGGGAGGAGCAGCAGGAGGAGATGACGGGACCTGGGGTCAGGAGAGGACTGTGTGGTTGGGAGGAGGGAGCATGGGATGGACAGCCCAGCCCAGGATGGCTGCTGGGTTTGACAGGGGGGCGGGCAGAGAGCTTAGGCTGGCCTGGGCAGCCTGAGTAGTCACTCTCCAAAGGAGAAGCAGGTGAAGGCTACTGGCGGGTGCTGCCTAAGGTAATTCCGAACATGGAAGAGTCTCGAGAGCTGGTTGGAGGGTCATACCCGGGGACAGGATCTGAAGATCTCTGAATGGTCAGATCCAGATCGAGGACAGGGCTCTCGGTGCTAGGGAGTCGCGGAAGCTGTGTAGGAAGTTCCGTGGGGAACAGAGGCAGGCTGAGGAGTCGCAACAGTGCTCAGAGCGGGCAGAAGAAGATGACGGAGACTGAGAGCGGGAACTCTCGGGAAGGCCCGCAAGGGTCGAGGTGAGGTTTCCTGCCAGGAAACAGGATGGGCAGAAAGAGAACTGAGTTCAGAGGGACTGGGAAGGACCTGTGGATTTTGAACCTGTGACCTTTCAGAGGAGCAGATGTTGGAAGTGAATCTAGACTGTCAGTAGGTGAAGGAGGACCCTGGCCTTTTTAGAAGAGAGAGATCACTATGAATGCTTCCAGAGATGCAGAAATCTCACCCCCTGGCCACCTTATACCACTGTCCTATCCCTCAGGCTAGTTCAGCCCTCCCAGGCAGGCCTGCACCAGCCATGACTACACATCACAGTAGAGAATCTTACATGTGTCTCCCTTCTGGGACCTCCTTCCTTTATTGCTAACACACTTGGGCCTCCTCAGATTGGCCCTTGAGGTTGGCCCCGGAGTAGACTTTATGGCATTAGCACTCTGCTTTATTCTTTTGTAACATTAGAACCAGTTTCTTTTCTTTTCTTAAATTATTGTTATTAAGAGATTTTCTATTCATTTTACATACCAACCACCGATTCCCCTGTTCTCCCTCCTCCTGCCCCCCAGCTTTCCCCTCCAACCCATTCCCCATTCCCACCTCCTCCAAGGCAAGGTCTCCCATGGGGAGTCAGCAGAGCCTGGTACATTCAGTTGAGGCAGGTCCAAGCCCCTCCTCCCTGCACCAAGGCTGCACATAGTGTCTCACCATAGGCACTAGGTTCCAAAAAGCCAGCTCATGCACTAGGGACAGGTCCCATCCCACTGCCTGGGGGCCCCCTAAACAGTTCAAGCTAAACAACTGTCTTGCTTATCCAGAGGGCCTAGTCCAGTTCCATGGGGGCTCCTCAGGTATTGGTCCACAGTTCATGTGTTTCCACTAGTTTGGCTAGTTGTCTCTGTACTTTTTCCAATCATGGTCTTGATATCTCTTGCTCATAGAATCCCTCCTCTCTCTCATTGATTGGACTCCTGGAGCTCCACCTGGGACCCGGCTGTGGATCTCTGCATCTGCTTCCATCAGTCACTGCATGAAGGCTCTATGATGACAGTTAGGGTATTCAGCCATTTGATTACCAGAGTAGGTCAGCTCAGGCACCCTCTCAACTATTGCCAATAGTCTATGGTAGGGTCATCCTTGGTTAAGAGCAATGGTTGCTCTTCCAGAGGTCCTGAGTTCAATTCCCAGCAACCACATTGTGGCTCACAACCATCTGTAATGAGATCTGGTGCCCTCTTCTGGTGTGCAGGCGTACATGCAGATAGAACCAGTTTCTTTACATATCTTCCTCTAAGGCCAAAGGTTTACCAACTTATTTCTATCCTTGACCCAGAATAAAATATGGAAATATATGCAGTGTGTGCATGTGAATATAATTGAAAGGAAAGTCTCCTGAAACACAACATACCACGGTGAAAGCATTTGCATTTGGAACATTATTCCTTTCTGTCCTAATCTGTTTCAGTCTTTAGATGCTGGTCCTGGCCCACCCGAGTTCATGATATCACTCACAAAACTGATTTAATGAAATCTACAGGGATATGGAAGGTTCAAAGCAAAAAGCCTCAGTGTCCTTATCCCTCCAACTCCCTTTGCCCCCAGAACCTGTACCTCGAGATTGACAGACGCTCCCCTAAGCCTTTACTGGCTCTGATAACTGCCCTCCCTGCTCAAGCTGCTCGCCTGGAGCTTACCATGGACCAATAGCTGAGGAGCCCTCATGGTACTGGACTAGGCCCTCTGGATAGGTGAGACTTTCACAGCGGCCCACCAGTGCAGTTAGAAGCTGTGTAGTGAGATTTGGACATCAAAGAAGGAGAAAAGGCTCCCTTCTCAAACCAGCTGCATAGGTTACTTACTGTTCCAGGAGGATTCTGGGAGCATCTAACAGCCAGGAACATTTCATTTTGTGCCTCTGGGAACCTAACCGTGGAAGACATCCCCAGTGTGAGAAGTATGGCCGGCCTGCTGCACAGGCCCGTCTTCCCCCTGCCACTCAGCCAGACCATGGAGCAGGGCTGCCTTGTGCTGGCTGGCTTCTGTTCCCTCTTCAGACCTCCCGGAAGGTAGACAGGCAGACGGCACCGTCAAGAAACACTGAATTATTGCCCTCTGTCAACAGAGACTGGGTTGGGATTCTTCTCCCACCCGCCCCCCGACTCCCCTGCCCCATCCTACCTCCCCCATCTCATTTACAATGGCTTTTCTGCTTTCACCCAGGAATTGCCAGGATTTCAGGATTCCAGGCCTGGACTACAGCAGGAGTATGTTGCCTGAGGAGTAGCAGGAGTCTTTGTCAGCTGCCGAGAGCTGCCCACAACTGTCATCGACCGAGAGCCCTAGAAGTCTTCTGAAGGCCTGCGTATCTGCAATGAGCCAGGCCCTGAGCTGGGCCCTGGCTTCTCCCTGGTGAACAGCACTCCACCCGTGGCCTCGGGCAACCACACTCCACTGAAAGATGAGTGAAGGACGATGGGTCTCTCTCTCGTCAGAAGAATTTGATCAACTCCAGAAATACTCTGAATGTAAGTGCTGGCGTTCCCAGACATGGGGTGACTTGTCTTCTGGGAAACGAGTCCCAGAGGGCAGAGTTAGTGCAAAGCCATGGAGAAAGAGGCTTGAAAGCTACAATCACTTGATAACACAGAATTCGTGCTTTCAATATAAAGATACAATCACTCGTAAGCTCTTATAAATAATCCACACTTGCCACAGAATCTGGAGTGCACACAGGAGAAAATAAGGCTGGTTTTAAAACCACCAGTGCATTCAGCAAGCACTTCAGAACCCACAGCTGTGTTTGGCTGAGTTCCGCACCTTTCTTCCCAGGCCTGTATTGTCCACCTAACAATATTCTAGCATTTTCTCGGGCCAATTACCCCTCTAAGCATAGTTTTGAAGGGCAACAGGTGCGTGGTAAAGCATGCTCCGTAGCCACTGACTTCAATCCATTCATGTGTTTTGAAATCAGAGACTGAAATTCTGACTTGTGCCTCTCCCTGAATTTTGTTCTGGAAAGGCCTGGGCTTTCAGTCAGGACTCTTAACTTCTCGTTTGCTGTGCCCAAGAACCACTTCGGCATGAGGTCACAGTAGAGCAGATGTCCATGTTCATACTAGGAACATACAGCTGTGTCTCCCACAAGCCACACCTAACCCTGACAGGTGATCTGAATCTGCTGGTGTTTTAGAACCCGGTTCTCCTTTCTAACCTCAGTGGATTTACAGAAACTATAAAGTGTTGACTGGGAACAAGGGTAAATTCAACTGAACTCAACCTGCTCTTCAAGAAATGAAAAGAAGCACAAAGACAAGGCCTAGCCTAGGGCGAACAGAGTCCTGCTCAGCAGTAAGATCCGTGCTCGAGACACAAGCAGAGCACAGATCAAAGACTCAGAAACACAACGTGCTCTGGTACCTCTGGTTAACAGTGCGTACAAAGGCCCAGGAGCCCAAAGAGAGGAAAGCAGTATGGTAGACACTGAGGTGAT